>NC_092175.1:24427208-24429708 GCF_045791955.1 Oncorhynchus clarkii lewisi | reverse complement strand
AATGGGGTAAGATTCGTACGTAGCTGCTATTACCCTGTACACACATGGAGAGAAGCAGAAAAGCTCAGGTAATTGCTATCAGAGACGACCTTGGGTAAAAACATATTGGCCTGCCCATTTGGAGTGATTGACGTAGCAGAGACGATGGTAACTGCTCTCCTGGGGCTCTCCACACGGCTCCATTGTGTGCCCAATTAGGACCATGGCACCATGATGTCATAAAGCGTGGCTGGTGCCTACACCAGCTCTCATCAAAAAGCAGCACAGTGGAGTGGAGCTTTATTACTCCCACACAGGAAGGGACTGGTCCACTCTGCTCTCCCCCTCTCCATATATAATGTATTAGAGCCGCCAGTTGTGTTTCAGTCTCCTAGCGACCCTCACCTAAACAAGACGTACCCAAACGGACGCATGACATCACTGCAGGCTCATTCAAACCTTATTATGAGCATTCCATTTCTTGTGAAACATTTACACCATTTTGGCATTAGTCTAGCCATGGAGCTCAGCTCCAAAAACACACACAACAGGCTTTACGCTGAGAGTCGTGCAGAACAGGGGAGCAGAGGTCAGAGAGACGGAGCCAGGAGTCTTTGATTTTCCAAATGAAATAGAAAGTGCTCGGTATCCGGCACTGGTTTCGGATGACAGAGGATGCCTTTCAGCAGAAACAACAGCCAGACAGCATTCTCCATTGTCATTGTAAGTGTAAAATTAGTTCCAGTTCTCTGTAATCTGTTCCAGCTGCTGGGAGATTGTGGTGGCTGTGATAGAGCGATGGTTGGAGCATCAGCGTCTCAGACTCAGAACAGGGCCGGACTAATTCTAATGGGCAAGGCTGTGGTCAGCTGCTCCCCCGACTAACCTCCCCAAGAGATATTGCCCAGAACATTCTAGAAAGGGGGGTGGGGGGGGGATCATTCTAGTAAGACTGGAATAAAAGAGAAAAACCACTTAAAGAAAGACGGAGAGGAATTTCGCCTTGGCGTCATGTGTGGCCCCTTGGAACAATGGAGATGCTATTCTAATCTGAGACAATATACAGTGCAAACAGCCGACTCACTGAATGAATGTCAGTCTAAACACAGACATACTAAACTGGGTGTTGCTAAAAAATACAAAATTAGATGAAAAAGGGCAGTAAGACTGTGATACCACCCGCAGCTTTGGGCTCGAGGTCCAGAGCCACAGTCTGTGACTCGGTGTTCCTTGGTTCTGGTTCTGGTCCATGCGGGTTTGACTCTAACTGTAACATGTGAATAGTCTTAAGGACAGGCTCATCTTCTAAATGTGGGTTGGCGGCTGGAAGACAAGATGGTTGACTAAAAAAAGCCAGTGAATTACAGTATTACATACTCTCCTGTCCCGTGCCACGTCACTCAGCAATCCCTGTTATTGTTGACATAATTGATCTCATGGCTGGTTAGGTTACGTTCAAATGTAATTTTATCAGTCTATCAGAATCCCAGTCACTCCAATACATGTTATACACCTTTATCTTCAAGAATAAGACTTGGAAATATGGAAGTATAGATTAGCCAAAGTATTTTACCTGAGCATAACCCCAAAAGTAAGGACTTATTAGCCAGCCCTGCTCTGTTGGTTATGATTTTGTTGTCATGGAGGACTGATTGGGCTCATCGATTCAAGTTGAATAAATGCTGCGTTACATGGAATGGCATGCTTTGAGCACTACTGAAAGGTGCCATATACATGTGAGAAATTAATGCCATATTCTGCATTTGCTATAGCCCTATTGTTGACCTTTTTGTTGGTGACACTTTGATATCTTCATAATATGCAGCTGTTTAAAGGGCAAATCCACAGATGAAACAATAACAAAACGGACACCCCACATCTGGTTTGGTAAAAGCTGAGGGATGGGCCTGGAGAAATGTAACCACTCTCAGATTAATAGACAGAGCTATGGATGCAAGGACTGACCATCCATTATATAACAATTATTGTATTAACCATGTTTTAAGGTTATACAGTGGTTGTTTACATTTACAATGTTTACAAACAAGTCCAAAAATGGATGTAGCAACTACAGATTGCCCCTTTAAGTTTATCAAAAGTGTGTGAGTTTGAGCATGTGTCCATTAGGCCTATGGATTTTTTGTTGTTGTTATCAGCAGAATTAGATTGAGCAGTAAAAGCCTTACTTTTATTCCATAGGCTGGGATCTGCAATATGCAGCTGTTGAAAGAGTGCATGTTGCAAGAGTTTCACTGGCTGTCCACTAGTCTCAAAAACAATGATTGATAGGCAGCTTAAACTTCTTGAATTCAACCATTTTTGGGTTCAAATACACTTTTAGATTTATGAACATCCATCCACAACAACAACAGTCCGTAAGGCGCAAATAGCTAAATAAGAGAGCAGCAGTGTGATTCACATCAATACGCTATGTAGATATCAATAATAAGTGATATCTGTATCGCCGTAGACTACACCACTGCTGTCATCCTTACCTCCAAGAGTTTATTCGTTGGATAAT